>NC_056735.1:671078993-671126493 GCF_019279795.1 Protopterus annectens | reverse complement strand
CTTCATGGCAGCAGCCTGTAGCTGGTGAGTATGGTGTTTGTTCAGGTTTCCCAATACACCGGTCATGTTATGGCTATGGTATATTCCATGCACACATTTAGCACACCTACCCATAATGCATGCCATACATGATCATGTATTTTTGCTGTTAACTGCACTGCATCACAGTGGTCACCATGATAGTGTATCTGAAGGGCATGTCAGACTCCTGCAATATAACTAACATCCTGTCATTGCAAAATGTGTGCAGAGAGATGAACATAATGGTGAGACAAATGGTCTACAGTAGGGATATGTGTGAAACATCACCCTTATACAGTCCTACAGCAGTGTATATACCAGTATTACAATGGCAACTGTTACAGATCTATACTATGGCATATCACAATACTGCAGTCCAGAACCCTTACAACCTGCAATGTGGGCCTAACGTGATCAATGAGTGTGTAATATGGAATCATATGTTAGGACAGCAAATATGGGGAATACATACCTTCACAAATACTGGAAGCATATGTGTGCACATACTCCAGATAAAATATAGTGGAAGCAGCTGTTGTGGTACTGACCATATGCATTTGTCATGGAAATGCACCTTCCAGCAAGTACACATCCCCAATGTCACACCAAGAAATGGTCTGCTGTCCAAAACATTTGGCCATCAAATGTGCCTACTTACCTGCAACAGAGGCAGCTGTGGCTTGCACACATCTTACATGCCATGTCATGGGCCCCATATCCAACAGGTGGCACCCAGGAGTCGGACATGTAGCCATACCTCACCATTGCATATACCATGGCAAACAGTGTAGACGTCATGTATGTGGCGATGATGTATGGGACAGGAATAATGTAGGAAATAAACAGATGTCCATCCAAGACAGATGATGTCACGTGTATCAAACCTGTCATACAGGCTGCCTAGTAACATGCCACAACACTGAGGGGGTTTCAGGGATGTCTAGCAAGTACTAGCTGTGCAGTACCCATGTTAGCAATTGCCTGGACTCTGCAAACGTGTAGCCCATGGGTTAGGGTAATCAGATGTGACAACTGTACCACAGGAAACATCAGCCAGGCCTCCCTACAGGTAGCGTATGCATAACAGAAGAGATCCCCAAAAGGCATGTGTCACAATGTGTACTGGTGTACCAAGACCATGGTGGAAACCTACAGACAGTACCACGTAAGATACATGAGCTGCACAACCAACACCTCACCCCACTTCAGGCCCACCATCCCCATCTGTGCCATGCCAGTGCCAGTGTACACCTGTATGTTTTACATTCATTAGCTGGGACTAGGCTGTTACATATGGTGTTCAGTGTTTGGGACACTGCAAACTGACACACATGTGTAGGCCATAGTTGTCAAGCATTGGCAAAAAGGCTGAATGTGGGGAGGGGGTGTCATCATGACACAACAGTGCACTACTGCAGGGATCCAAAGAATGCTATGAATGGCTGTATCTGCACACAGTCAGGGTCAGGAACTGTGGCAGACATAACCCTGACTCCACAGCAATAGTGAAGGCAGTGTGTGAACTCCAAGGGATGTGCACATGAGTTGACCTTGCAATCATGCAGAGTTGGGGGACATGTGTAAGGCAGACTGACCATATGCTGGCAAATACAGATGGCCCATGCTAGTATAGCCCTGCCAGGAATAGTGACTGCTGTAGTACACATAACAGTAGGTGCAACAAACCATCATGTTAAGGGCATGCACACATATGCACCCACGAAGTGTATGCATGTCAGTCAGCATCAGCACAACTAGCACATTTGTTTGACACTGCATTTGATTGTACAGGACACATGTCACATATCAGGCTCATGTAATGTTAACATATGCAATAATCTGGTCCCATGGCATATCAAGGAAGAGGGTGTCATATCAATAAGTGTGTGTACACTCCCCATATCCATGGTAAGGTTTGATGGTTGTCAGTGTAATTGCATCATATTGGTCATACATGCACCGCTGATGATGACATCTGTAAATCAGACATCAGGCATTCACAAATGACATCTGTCCACATATCATCCCAGGTATGTGTCAGACAAACACATAGGGACTGTGAGCAGCAGAGTAGACATAACTGGCACAGTAATACACATTCAGCAATGGTGTGTACACCTGTGAGGTATGGTGCACAGTGGTGCTGAACAGGTGCACAGCAATACTGTGTACATGGGTGCAGTGTTTTCCAGGGGAAGGGGCATCACCTACTAACACAGCCCATGCATCACACACATGTATACTGTTGCTAGCATGGACTGACTATAGCTGCACTGCATGCTGTTGAGTACCATATGTTATGCATGTTGACAGATATGTGATGGGAGGTCTGTGTGTAATATCTTCATGCAACCTCACCTGTAAGTGTGTGTGTGTGGGGGGGTTGTTTTGTCTTTAAGTGCAATCTGGTGGAGTGGAGGGGGGGTTGATGCATGTAGGATGTGTGTGCATGTGTGTGTATGTGTGTGTGTGTGTGTGTGTGTGTGTGTGTGTGTGTGTGTGTGTGTGTGTGTGTGTGTGTGTGTGTGTGTCCATGTATGCACATGTGTGATTGGGGGGTTGTTCATACATCTCAACTTTCCTTTGGAATCTAAAACAAGGCAGCAAATACAAAGATAAAAGCAATGAGTAAAATTCAGAAACAGTAAGCGCTTTCGGGTTATTACCCTTCTTCAGACAATGCATTACAAATACAGGAAATCATTTAAAATCCTTCACGGCCTATCACTATTCAGTATTGAATCCACCTTTTCTTAGATCTACAATTGGCACTCACTGCAAAATGATAGTTTTTTCCTGTGCTGGGGTGGATAAACTCAGTGTCTAAACTGATATAACAACAAGCCTTACAGGAACCACACGGTCTGGTCCCCTTCCTTGTCACTGTGTGTCTATAGGCTACTCTACCTTAATTACTTAACAAGTCTTTTAAATTTTTATTTCTCCTAAAGCCAAAAGATGGCATGGTTCCAGCAACTGCACTCATTTTCCCATTAGAGGTCAATATCTTCCAATTGTTTCTGATTATATCACAAACCCTATGTACATTATTACTATAGGTCAACATAAGTCTTGGACCTTTATTCTGTAATATCCTATTTGAAAAATTCAAAGAGAATTTAAGGAAGGTGGTAGAAGATCCTAAATAACTGACAAAACTGAAATGTTCTGCCTCATCTCCCTCCCATAACAGAAAGATATCATCCACAAAATGCTTGTATAGATGTATCTTGTCCCTCCCCTTGTTGGACTGTCCTAGCACAAATTGCATCTCCCAAAAAACTAAGACCAGATTAGCATAAGTGTTTGCACAGTCTTAAGTGTGTGTGTGTGAGGGGGAGGTTATTTTGTCTGTAAGTGCAATCTGGTGGAGTGGAGGGAGGTTGATGCATGTAGGATGTGTGTGTGTGTGTGTGTGTGTGTGTGTGTGTGTGTGTGTGTGTGTGTGTGTGTGTGTGTGTGTGTGTGTGTGTGTGTGTGTGTGTGTGTGTGTGTGTGTGTGTGTGTGTCCATGTATGCACACGTGTGATTGGGGGTTGTTCATAAATCTCAATTTCTCTTTGGAATCATGCAGTACATGGACATGGACTGACACATGAGACACCAGGAATACTTGTCTGATATGTAATCTCAGGACAGATGATAGCATAATAAGGTCTGTAGCATGGAACATGCATTGGGAGGGAAACTAGACACCAGGTATACTGTTAAAATTGCAATCAGCAGAAAGGTGAAAGAATATTCACATATGCAGCACTACAGATGCATTGAGGAATTACTAGACAACACCAGTGAGTGTATGCAAATATTACTGTTGTCCACATAATAAGTTAATTAAGCAACAGATCTTGCATCTACTGAGCAATAGTTATGTATGACACTCCAGTGCATGACATTATTGAGTGACTGTATTAGCCCCTAACATATGGGGGCCATGCTCATGATGTCTGGACTTACCCAGGGTGAACACTGGATAACAGCATTAAGTCCTTGTAAAACCAACTCCAATCAAGTCAAAGAGGTAATGGAGTAATAGGTCAGGTTTTGCGATCACTTGTCTAGGTAATTAGAAGAATGATTCATTAATGATTGGCATTAATGAGTGTAAGTTTCCAAGTGTGATGCAGGATGGGGAACTTAAGTGAATAAACTTGGGATAGTCTGTAAACTCAGGGACAGGTAGGTATTATGGTAGAATGTCAGTGTGTGTGTGTGTGTGTGTGTGTGTGTGTGTGTGTGTGTGTGTGTGTGTGTGTGTGTGTGTGTGTGTGTGTGTGTGTGTGTGTGTTTATGTGTGTGAGTATGTATGTGTGTGTGTATATGTGTGTACTGTTAAGCAATGTCGTACATGTCTTAAGGTGCATTTCCTGTTTTCCCCTCACAGGTGGTGAGGTGGGTCAGGGTCCCTCCTGCATGCAATCTGATGTTGGTGTCCCTAAAGATATTGAAAATGATGATAGGTGTGTTGAGGCACAGGCGGGGTTGTCAGAGGCTGAAACTGAGCCATCATTTGACGTCCCCCTGTTATCCACCTCATCACCGCACACAGTCAAAGTGCCTATAGATACCACTTCACCAGTGGCCATAGCAGAAGTACAGTTGCAGTTGGTGGCAGTGCACAGGACAGTATGGTATCTATGGGTGCTGTGTCTGGACACAGCAGCCATAGCCAGATATCCAGCAGGGTATCACATAGGAAGATGTACAGGGGTGCTTGTGGGAGAGCCGCTAGTCATCGTGCCCCTGGCAGAAGTGCCACATCTGGTACCATCATACGCATGTTTCAGGCTGTCATGGAGGTGCAGGCACATATGGAACGGTATACCAGACAGGGTCTGAGGCTGCAGAGGCCTGCTTTTTCAGCTGTAAGTGACAACATCCGTGATCTTGCAGGTGCCCTCTTTTATTATGCAGAGATCGTGGATAGACTGTGGGGTGAGATGGAAGGCCTCCTTGACTATGGATTATCCATGCTAGAGCATGTGGTGTGAGTGGTGTGATAGCCACATGGACGTAGGTCAGCAACACCAACATCTGGAGGTTGACATGGGCATGCAAGGACACCAAGCCACTCCTGTAATGGCATTACCAGCTCCAGCACTGGAGGGGGGGCTGTCCACACCACAGAGCAGGCCACGTGCACGTGGCCCTGGCCAGTCCCAGGAGAGACCTAGTTCCAGCGGACATATGTCATCACCAGGGGAGAGTAGCATATCAAAGTTTGTACTTGGACATGCCCATAGAACCCCTGGCAGGCACAGTTCTCATTCTACATGGCTGGAGGCGGTGAACTGCACACCCTGCCAGGTATGGTCTACAGCTGTCCCACAAACACCTGTACAGGGCAGCCACATGGCAGAACTGTGTGCATGCATATGCACACACACACAATACAAACACACCTAGGGCAATCCCATACCTACACACACCACGGTCATATCAGTAATTAAAACCCCTCACTCAAACACATGGTGTCAAATGTATGGCCCAGCCTAGGTCTTTGGCAAACCAACAACACACCCTGTGCATATGATAATACCTGTGCCACATCCCTGTCATCCATAACATCGATGCAAGGACAGGCTAATATGGTTCTAATACACACGGTGACTGTACTATAGTGTACCAATGTACTGCTGTGTAACATGTTGTCAGCAGTAATGTTTAATGCTTACAGGTCAGGTAGTGTAGCTGTCCTGCCATGATACATTATAGCTGTTAGTAACACTGAGTGATTGTGGTCTCCATAATATTATCCATTTGTGTTGTAGGTGTCCATGTGTCAGCAGGATGGTGGTCTGCTGTCATATCTCACAAGGGGTATGGCACTGTGGTGACACGTTGGCTGTGCCATATCCTGGGTACAGGTGAACACATGTCACAAGTCTGTATAACAGTTACTGCCTGTGTCTCATGGCTGATAGGTCTAGGGGTGGTGTATACAGGTGAGTGCATGGTGGCTGCTGTTAGCAGCCCTTCTACAGTGGATAATGGTAGTTGTACTGGGTGATACACACCACATGTTTGTGTATAACACAAACAGAGGCTTAGGTGTTGATGCACTACACAGAGAATGCTGTACACGTGAATGTATGTACCTGTGCAAGGAACCCATTGTAGCCTATGTATAGCAAGCTCAGATGCACATAAGCCTAGTACTTATTATACAGCAGGAACTTCTCATTGTAACATTTGTTAATGTCTGTTATGTACTTCACAGATAAAGATTCTAGTTGTCTACTGATATATTATGTTCTTCATCTGTAAATATGTTGTAAGTAATTGCTATGTTAAATTGCTAATCACTATGTAATCCAATGTAACTACTGTCTGTTTATTTTACTGTGGAGCTTTTCTCCCCGGGCCTCCACTGAAAATGGACCTACGTCCAGTTGGACACTCCTGGTCAACAAATTTAAATAAATAAATAAATAAATAAATAAAAATAAATAAATAAATAAATTCCACCAAGCCAGACTATGCAGAACAACACATTGTGGAATACGCAGTCCGCTAGTTTAATGTCATTGACGATGGTACTGACAGGGTATATGTCCCCTTCCCCAATGTAGTGCAATCCTCAACATGGTAAGAATATGCGTGCTGGTGTGGTTGGCACACACCTACCCTTTAGAGGGTGAGAGGTTCTATAGAACCACAGATAGTGTGATAGACAAATACATAACCTGTTAATATGTACTGTATAGAATTACAGCCAGCTACATGGGGGATACACTCAACATTAACTGCAATGATGTTGGCTATGCCCACAACAGCCACACCCAGCTATATATACCAACCCCCGTATCACTGCACACCTATACAGTGGGGAAGAGGCCATTTACACAGCTAACAGTAGTTGTGATGGAATGTGGGTCCACAGGATAATACCTGTGACATGTTAGCATATGCCACACAGTTCTTGGACAGATGACCCCCTGAGACATGTATATTCTGCAACCTGGTGTAGATTCCTCCACATACACGTACACCCTTACTTGGCAACACTATTACTAGACTCCTACCTAGGTATGTAGTGCTACTGATGTGTGCGGCTTTAATTGCACACACCACACAGCTTTTAGGATAAGGTGTGTTCCAGGTTTCATGTTGCATGCAGAACATCCCCAGGCATGTGCAGTATGGTAATGGGGGATGTAATGGTTGTATATGGACAATACATAGTGTGACATACCATCATATACACATTGACAAACACATAACAGTCAGACACACATCTGAGAGACCTGGGCCTATCAGTGCTAACTACCTTGTCAGTGTGTCCAATGTGTTACAGGTAAGTTGCACACAGCACATGCATAACTGGGCTGGATAGTGTTATCAGTTACCTGTATGGTTGATGGTGACAGTGGTCACCATACAGTGGTACATGGGACATGTACCAGGGGTACCATGGTGTAATGAGAGTATAACCAACACCCACACCCCACTGTGGATATTGTACGTACTGGAAATCATGATGACACTCTGACATACCCACCATCACACATTAACTAGGACTGCAATGCAATCCCTTGTCCATCCCAAGACTGCTACTACAGGGATATGCATCTAATGCACGTGCCACAGGCATAGTAGGGTGATGCATTGTCATGCCTCTCCTATGGGAAGCAACATCACTATCCCTAATACTATGTGACGATGCATATTATAACAGGAGTATGTGGCCTCAGAATGCTGTACCCTACATAATTACACACATGCGCACATACACACACACTTGCCAGAACTCAGTGGGTATCCCATAACTATCAACTCATTTGTACAACAATGTTGTGCTGGTACTGCACGGCCCAGGTAGCCCTTAGGGAGAGGAACATAACAAGGTACATGACACCCACGCAGATGGACAATACAGTTATGACTGTTGAATCCTACACAAATGCACTCTATAAGCACTTACACAAGTGCATGAATCGTGCTATCCCAAATAGAACCAAGACACTATCCTCCAAAAAAAGGAAGCCAATCTTATGGTCCCCTGCAATAAACAAACTCTACAACAGAAGGAAGAAACTGTTGCAAAAGAGAGTAAAATTCCATGAGTGGAAGAGCTCCCTGGTCAGCCTCAGTAAGAAGCTGAGATCCCTTATAAGATCCTCCAAAGCTAGCTATGAAAACAAAATCACCACTGATTCTAAGGGCAACCACAAAGCATTCTATAGCTGTGTCAAGAATCTCAATGGCAGCACCCAGATCTGCTCTGAGTTACAGCACAATGGCATGAAAATTACAGAACCAACTGATATTGCCAACATCCTGGCAGATAGGTTCAGTGCTAACTTTACCCCCCTTTCACCCCTAAAGGACCCATATCTACACAGAAAGAATGCAGAGTCCCTGTAATCACATCTATGCAGGTAAAAGCTGCACTCTCTAAAACCAAAAACACAGCATCCGTGGGACCAGACAACAGTCCAGGCTGCATTTTACATGCTCTTCAGAATGAATTGGCTCCCCACCTAACCACCATGCTCAATCATAGTCTCACATCAGGCTTTGTGCCTACTGAATGGTGCACAGCAAAAGTTATCCCACTCCACAAGTGGCGAGTCACCACTGATCCTAGGAACTATCGCCCTATTAGCCTGACAAGCCTGGTCTGCAAGGCCATGGAACATATCATAATGGAACTCATAAACAAAGACATTGGTAACATCCAAACTCTGGACCCCACCCAGATTGGGTTTGTGAAAGGCAGATCATGCCTTCTGAACCTGATCAACTTCTTTGAGGCAGTCACCAAAGCTGTAGACGAGGGTAAGGTGGTTCACACAGCCTATCCTGACCTCGCCAAGGCTTTCGACACCATCCCCCATTCTAAAATTATAGCTAAACTCACTAAACTTGGTATAAATCCCTACATCACAAGATGGGTTGCCAACTGGCTCACTGACAGAACCCACATTGTAAAGGTTGGAGACTCAAAATCTCAGTTCAAACCAGTGACAAGTGGAGTACCACAGGGTTCAATCCTGGGACCTCTCCTGTTTGGTATCTACTTCTCTGAAGTACAGGCTAACACAGAAGGCCTCTGGCTAACAAAGTTCACAGATGACTGCAAACGAGGAGCCATAGAATCCCCAAATGATGTGGACATCCTACAGAAGGACCTCACTGAGGTAGATGCCTGGTGTCAGAGGCATGGCCTCAAGCTCAATGCCAAAAAGTGCATTGTCATCCCCTTTTGGTAAAAACTCTGTACCCATGAACTACCACATAAATGGCAGTCTGCTTAACACTGAATGTGTGATAAGAGACCTTGGGACCCAGATGGACAGTAGTCTTTCCTTTGATAATCACATCACTACAGTAGTCAGGAAATCCTTCTATGTGGCACACCTCATCACAAAAGGGTTCTCATCCAGGAAAAAAGAGGTCATTGTTCCCCTCTACTCGGCACTCATTAGACCCATTATAGAGTACGATTCCCCTTTTGGAATGTACCTCACAAGACATCTGCAGCAGCTGGAAGGACCACAGAAGTACCTCACAAAGAAGATTACTGGCCTCAAACAGATGCCCTACACTGACCATCTCAAAAAACACCAGCTTTACTCTGTAGCATATTGCCTACTTTGAGGAGATCTCTGCCTAACATATAAAGCTATGTTAAACCCAGAGCTTTTGGACATGCTACACCTAAAGAAATTCCAATCCCTCCGAGTTACATGCTCTAGGGACATAAACCTTGTCACCACAATAAACATGACACGCTGGAGGAATAGATTCCTGTCCCAGAGACTTCCTATACTCTGAAACAAGCTACCGATCTATGTCAAGCAAAGTTCCTCATTAGCAATCTTCAAGAAAAATCTGGATGGGAAATAGCAAATACACCCCAGAGATCACTTCTGTGGATCTGCTCGACAGGGGCACAGGAAATTAACTTTCTTGGGTGGTATAAGCCAGGGAACCTTGTTGGGTAGGCTTACTTAGGCCCTTGGGCTGATAGCCTAGTACCTACCTATAAACCTATGAACCTATAATGTCCGGTACAGCAGCAACCACATATAACTATGGCTATGGGTGGTGCGGTGGGTGTGAAGGGCCTCAGGGTATTACCAGCTACTGGTCTACTAACACACAGACACTGATATTCTCAGTAATGCACACATACACATTTGTCAGAACTGGGGTGCATTGGTGCAGGTATTCATAAGATGTGTACCTGGCTATTGTCCATGGAGAGATGGGAAGGGTAGGGGATGTGTGTACAGTGGTATCATGCCACTTACCATGTGCCAGCAGGGCATTTATCTATAGACACCACTGTGGTGACCCTCAGGGTGAGAGTGCCATGCATCAGCCAATCCTCTGGGTGCTTCCTGCAGAGGGACAGTGAGGTGCTCCAGTTGACATGTATGCAACATGTATTACATAACATGGTTAGTGTCTGTCTTGGAGACCTGTACCCAAGCATGTTCTGTTGACTGCGGTAGTGTAGTTGAGGTATTTGTGGTATGTGGTGTATACAAGGTGTTGAGTCCTATCTGTGCCATTTATAACACAGCTGGGCAGAAATGTCAGTGTCAGTCAAGCATAGATTGCCTGTACGTATCCAAGATGGATACCTGACATATGCACATCTGTACAAGGACTGACAGACATCAGCTCACCAACTAGCTATGCAGTAGGATGACTGTGTTGGCAGATAGATGTCTGACACCGATAGATATGCCATTAATACATGATGGCACCCCTCACTGACATGTGCTATACAGACAGTAGTCTACAATTATTGCCCACATGTCAGATCATTATCCAGTAGGAAATATATAATGTGACACAGCTCATACACCAGGAACAGGACAGTGAGGACTCAGAGTGCATCTATGGATGCAGGAGTTTTTGTTTTCAGTACTACAATTAACAATCTACTCCTGCTTGGGAAAGCACTGTCAGCAGCCGTAATGTAATGATACACTACATGCCAGTGTGACTGCATATAACCTGGGATACTACCCATGCATGTAACACATTCACACAGATAAGACTGTTGTACAAGCCATATGTACTAAAGTGTCCCAGACAGGAGACTCACACCCCTTGCTACTGTAATGACAGCACATAAATGCATGTTATGTAAATGGCATTGCATACACTTATTACAGATGTCATTACCCTGTTATGTTATCAGACTGGGATGTGAGCACTGGTTACCAGGCCTGAGCCATGCTTAGCAGGTGTCAGCATTGCTGCAATAATAGCATAATTTTTTTATTGGTACTGGTAAGTAGCCTACACAGCCCGTGATAACCATATAACCACGCTTTTTAGCTAGCTTCATGCAACGCACCAAAAACTGCTAAAAAACTGTTAAAACCACTCTGTATCAACAGCCTTTTTTGCTCTCGCAAACAAAATAAACATCCCAAACAAAATGAAACCAAGGACCCTTGCAACTGTAAAACTGTACTATACGCACACTCAGCAATGATGACAGCTGTGATTTTTCCACTATATCTGTCAGTATACTGACACATATACTGAATAGTACTGGCTGTACTGAATAGTACTACTTGTGTAGTTGCGTATCTTTACAATTGTGTACTTGTTCTATATATTATTATATCTAAATATACATAATACATACATATTATATGATATCTGGGAAGGTATACACACAGTACATGGATTTACACATGACAAGGATATATGTTACATCATATGTAGATATATATCTACATAGATATACACATATATTCATATATATGTATTTATACACATCTGTATCATATATATATATGGCCATATATAGATATATGTATTATATATATATATATATATATATATATATATATATATATATATATATATATATATATCATATACGTATATATATATATATATATATATATATATATATATATATATATATATATATATATATATTTATGTCTATATATATGTAGATATCTATAACTATATGTGCATATATATCTATATATATGTTTTCGCGCTAAAAGGCTGTGTATAAAAGAAGTTTGATTTTCTTTAGACATTTACACCTGAAGAAGCGTAGCTTACCTACGTGAAAGCGCTTGTGTTTTTATGGAACAATAAAAGACTTTTTACTTATTTGGATCTTCCATGTGGTGACTCCAGTTTGGATCTGATATCAGCTGTTGGTGTACGTTTTTCCATATGGAGCCTTTGCTTTTTTGCTGCAGTTAGTTACGTTTTTTTTGCTTGTTTTTGGTGCTGCCAGCAATTTTGACTCATGGAACATACTGACATTGAACTTGATTTTAATCCAGAGGCGAGGACATCTGCTTCATCGGCTTGGGATATTCTCAAGCATTGTACTGAGAATCCTTTATTGACTCTGGAACTGAACAACCAAGTTAATGTTTCTTCACAACCTTCTAACGGTGAGAGTGTTATTGAATTTAATAAACTTTCTAGACTGCTTCAAGATGATTTATATCAACTACAGAGTTATGCGTGGCAGAGATTGTACCTAGAGGCTTGTATTCATTTTAAAATCATTCCCAGGGGCATGCGTATTTTTTGTATGCCTTCCTATGGTGATTCTCATCCCTTGCTTTTGAGAAAATGGCAAGATCTGAATATACAGCTTGGGTTCAGCTATATCAACTTGCTGCTTGAATACTTCACTCCAATTGAAGCTGATTTAAGGAAGAAGGTAGAGGTACAACATAAAGCTATTTTAGAAAGTTTTTCAACAGATTATTTTGCTAAAAGGCTTGATAATATTTGGAATCAGGTCCATTCTTTTAGTGAACGTTTGAAATTGGTAAAACAGAGGAAAATTATAAGAGATGCTAATGATTTCGCCACAGGTCAGGTGTTCCTTTGGCCTAGAAATGGGAATCCTCACCCACAAGGAGCATCTAAAGTGAATATTTCTAACAATAACACTGAATCAGAACTTCCTATCAATGTGACTCTGAACACTGTTTCTTCTGATGTTCCATCATCAGTACCTTCAACTAGTATTTTTAAGAACAGTGCAGTGGAATCGAATATTCAACCTTTTCATTTATTAAATGACCAAAGAGACATGAACTGTTCTAGTGACACACCCCCGCCCAACCAACAAGCGGCTTCAGCATTTCTTTTAGCAGGAGCTAAACCTAAAGATTCAGCCCCTGCCACCAATGCTTTTTTACCATTTCCAGTAAAGCAACAACTGGGGTGGAGGGGTCGCTCTCACAGCAGAGGGCCCAGAAAAAGAAAAGGATCCGGAGAAAGGTACACTGTAACAAGGAAACAAAAAAATTGAATTCTTTAGTGTATAACACTTCTGAACATATATTATCTGAATCAGACATTTCCCTTTTGGAAAAAGGTCTCAATTTTATACCTTCTCGGACCAGTTCTCTAAATGAGGTCCTTGTGGACTTAAGACTGTTTTGCTGCAATGTTTCTCTTAAAATTTTGTTTAAGAATAATAATGCGTTAAGTACCAATGACATTAGGCATTTCTTTAGAGCTAAAAGCAGCTTTACACCATGCATGCCACATAATGTTGAGAGTTTCCTGAAAATCTGTGAAACTGATTTTTATGATTGGTTTACTTCTCATAAAAAAAGATGCTGCTTCTTTAATATGACAAAAGCAGAACAAGATTCTTTATCTGCTTTAAAGAAAAACACTGACATCATTGTTAAGCCAGCTGACAAGGGGGGAGCGGTAGTCATTATGAATTTTTCAGATTATGATACCACCATGATCGATCTGTTATCAGAAGATACTGTGTATGAAAAAATTACTTCCATAGCTTATCAGAAAATCATTAAAACTGTACATTCTGATCTCTATGACCTTTTGATGGGGGGGCAGATCAGCTGTGAGCTCTATGAATATCTATTCATAGAGTTTCCGACGACCCCCCTGATTAAGGGCCTACCTAAGATCCATAAAGGCCTCAGACCCATACCAATGAGACCCATAGTCTCTAGTAACAATTGGGTAACTTGCACTATTTCTTCTTTTGTAGAGAGTCTCCTTAGACCTTTGGTGGATAGTATTCCACATATTCTCAGAGACTCTTACCAACTTATAGATTCTCTGAAAGATTTAGAACTTAGTAAAAAAGAGACACCATTGTTGTTAGTCACCATGGATGTTAAAAACCTCTTTACTTGCATTCCGAATGATCTGGGTCTTTAAGCCATAAATGAGACATTAGTTAACTTATCTGATTACAGTAACAATAGGCAGATTCTAATCAATTGTCTTTTAGATTTAATATTGAATAATAATGTGTTCTTATATCAGAATCAACTCTATTTGCAAAAATGGGGGGTTGCCATGGGCACCCCCTGTGCGAATAGTTATGCCAATTTAGTGGTATACAACTGGGAACAGGAACATTTGTTCAAACACCTGGACTTTAGCAAGATCAAGGTGTATAAGAGGTTCGTGGATGACGTCCTCTTTGTATGGGAAGGCACTGAGACCGAATGTATTAAGTTTATTAATGAACTTGAAGTCACTTCCCCTTTTTTGAGATTTACAGTGGAAACTTCTGACAACTTGATACATTTTCTAGACTTGCAGTTAGAATTCATAGGTGACAGGATTGTTACATCATTGTATAGGAAATCAACATGGAGAAATACACTGCTACACTTTAATAGTATGCATCCTAGATTCACCTTCAAAGGAATTATATCTAGTCAACTACACAGAATTTTTTAAATATGTAAATACAGTGACACTTTGGAAAAGGAACTCAGTATGTTAGAAACTTTATTTATGGAAAGAGGATATCCCACCAGGATGTTTGCAGATTGCAAACATGAAGTTTTTAATAAGCTATCTAACTCCTGTGATAGAGTTATTCCTTGGAGTAGTATTGACTTTAAGCAGCATGTTAAGTCTAAAGATAGATTTACGGACAAACTGAGTTATGTTACCAAGTTTACTAGTGACAGTTTTAATTTGAATAAGATTATCTCCAGGAATTGGAATGTTTTGGTTACAGATCCTTTCACCAAAACTATAGTGGGTGAATTTCCCAGATTTAGTTATAGAACATCCTATAATCTAAAAGAACTTCTCTGTTCAGAAAGAACTATATCGTATAATACACTAGATAGTGATAAGTTTGGCACTTTTCCATGTGGCAGTTGTTCCATGTGTCCTTATATATCTAAACAAATCAGTTTTATACATCCAGAAGGCATATTTAGCTTTATTCCCAGGTTTTTCAGTGATTGCAATAGTAGCAATTTGATATATTTGGCTACATGTGATCACTGTAATGTGTTTTATGTAGGGCTAACCAAAAGGCGGCTCCGTGATAGGGTTTATAACCACTGTTATGACATCAGGAAAGGGAAAGAAAGCAATGCTTTAGCTAAACACATTATTGAGTATAATACACACAAGTTTAGCTTTAAAGTATTAGAGAAATTACCCCTGAATCCAAGAGAAGGAGATAATATTAATCAGTTAGCTATCAGAGAGTTGAAATGGATTTTGACTTTGAAAGCCCATATATTTCCTGGGATTAATCAATCTGTATCAGTTAAACCTGTTCTGAATAATAGGAAGAAATATTAATATAATGGTAAATTTCATATTTTCAATTATGTTTAGATAGTTTTATTGTTATAATTGATCATATTGAAAATAGAAGTATTTACATTATCATACATTTATATCAAACATAAAATTTAATATGTTAATTTATGTCTTTAAAAAGATTTTATATTATTTATAAATATTATTAATATATCAGTTCATTTACATTTATTACATATTTTATATAGGTTGGATATAAGTATTTTTATTATTTATAGTATTCATATGCACACTAATAGCTCCTCATTATATCAGCTATTATACATAAATATATTTCATTTAAATAGTTTGTCATAGTAATATTCCAATTTTTTGAGTGAGAGAATTTTTGTATGCCATGATTCTGCGCAGTTCATGAAGTGAAGTAGTCTTGAAGTTAGTTCTTCTAATAATTAGATGATACCAGACGGTTCACGTTCTATGATTGGACTTAGTCCTTTCACATACACTGTTCTATTGTATTATTGTTTTGTGACGAGACATTTCTGTTTGATTATGTTTGTATGATCGTCACATGGAGGGGTTGAATCACTGAAGGCATTTTATGATGGAAGATGCTTCATATTGTCGGACTGGTTATACATTTTTTGTGAGTCTACGTTAGTACACACTAGATATATGACAAGCAATTTTACATAGTCTTTTTAATGTTTAAGCTGATACTATACATATTGTCATGGTTTTATGCTGAATAATTGTTCATTGTGCATCTTGACATTTTATGATCCAGAGGTGAGATGATTTGGATGTTTAGTCTCAAGGAAACACTTTGGAATTTGGGCGATGCCTTTTGTAATTTTCGTCCGCTGTTTATATGGATTCCTTAACACTGCATTTTTACCTTTATCACAGCCTGTTAGTTATAGATAGTGCTTTATTGTTTTGCGAAGCGGCACCTTTAAATAATTATGTTTATCGCATAATGTGAAGGAGTTGAGTAAGTTAAGATATTTCATTATGTAAAAAGTCTTATAATGTTGGACTGGCGGCATGTTCTTTGAAAGCTTGTGTTTATACACATTAGTTATATGGTCATTGTTACTGACAGTCTTTTATAAGGCTTAAATTTCATTTAATACATTGATATTTTGTGAAGATTTGCACGTTTTATATTGGAAAACTTTTGGAACCTAGTAAGACGTTTATTCCGTCTTCCGTTTACTGTTTCCATGGGTTTCAGAGCAGTGTTTTTCACAATCAACACAGCTTGTCAGCTGGTGAATTTGTTTTAATTATTAAGTTACAGAGTGTATGAGTTTTAAAGCGGCAAATACTGGGTTCAATACATGGACTAGCCAATTTTGTGTTTTAGATGTTAGTGAAAATATACATCGCTAGCACTTTTGTATTAAAAGCAATGTAAGTTTTTAGTAGCTTTACTTATCTTGATATAAAAATGGACATTAAATGTGTAGGAGTTACAGATATAAAGTCATTTTAACCCTACAGTAATTCTGTTATATTGTTAGTTTAATGTGCTGGGGTTCTAGTTTTCAATGCCGTACATGGTTGCAACACTTTAAATGTCTTTAGCGCTTTTTATGCAATATTGGATTGGTGTGTTATTACAAATGTTTGCAGCTTTGCATTCAATGTGTTTTTTAGAAGGGCTTGGGTTTTTATGAACTTATTAATTGTTCATGTTTCATTATTTTCTAACCATTGCCGATTTAAGAACATCATTGGTTAATTATAACAGTGTCTAATCACTGGTTTGAGTTTAGGTTTTCGCGCTAAAAGGCTGTGTATAAAAGAAGTTTGATTTTCTTTAGACATTTACACCTGAAGAAGCGTAGTTTACCTACGTGAAAGAGCTTGTGTTTTTATGGAACGTGTTTTTATGGAACAATAAAAGACTTTTTACTTATTTGGATCTTCCATGTGGTGACTCCAGTTTGGATCTGATATCAGCAGATATCTATATATAGGTTCATAGGTAGGTACTAGGCTATTGTCCCTAGGGCCTATATAAGCCTAGCCAAATGGTACCCTGGCTTTTGCCACCCAAGAAAATTATTTTCCTGTGCCCCTGTCAAGCAGAGCCACAGAAGTGATCTCCGGGGTGAATTTCCTATCTCCCATCCAATCATCAAGATTTTTCTTGAAGAGTGCTAATGAGGAGCTTTGTTTGATATAGATAGGTAGTTTGTTCCAGAGTATGGGAAGTCTCTGGGACAGGACTCTAGCCCTCCAGCATATACATATACATATACATATACATATACATATACATATATGTGTAGACATATATAGATGTGTATATGTATATATATATATATATATATATATATATATATATATATATATATATATATATATATATATATATATATATATATATATATACACACACACACATATGCATGTAGATATGTATATATGTATATAGCTATATAGATATATAGATTTTTTCATATTTATATATATATATATATATATATGTACCGTATGTCCAGAACATGGAATGGAGTCATACTTCAGCACCAATAGTCTCAACCTCTTAGTGCAAGGGGATGTCATGTATGTATTGCAGGTATATATGTAGACTGTTGCTACTGTAACAGGGGTTGTCTTAACAGACATGTTGTGTGTGGGAGGTCACATCTACTATTGACGTACGCCATCAGTTACAGACAGATATCCTAAGGTCGTCATAGTACAGTACTACTGATATCACAGTAATGATCCTGTGGACTACAGCAGAGATATGACCAATAAATTTAGATAGTCTGGCACACTCCATTCAGTCCAGAGGTATACACAGATCCCCTTAGTGTGAGACATGTGGACCAAGCCTGACAATGTGGATGTTAGCCATGTACATGGGTATATCACATAAATACTGGACTACATATGCCCATACAGTTTATGCATTCATACACTCCAGTCTGTCCTGACACATAATAACTGGTGGTGCAGAGGTCACATAGCCACATACTACCCACTAGTTAATGACATACATCTGTACAGCATCCAGGGGAGGCCCGTGCTATTGGACTGCCGGACTGCAGCCCCCTCAACTATAAAATAAAGAAAAAATAAAGAAATAAAAATAAAAAAAAAAATTTTAAAAATCGCGGACTTTCACGCATGCTCACTAGTCCGGACTGCTGCTGAGACAGTCTGGAGCATGTGCAGATTGTCTCAGCAGCACTCCTGACTGGGAAATATGAAGAACGGAGCTCCCAGAAGTTTATGCAGTTTTAAACTGCATAGACTGTCCTGGAACTCGCTGGGAAAACGCGTCGGGGTCGGACTGCAACGTTAGAAGTCTGGAATTCGTCGGGCAGGGTCTGGATTGGAGTTTGCTGCAGGAAAGATCTCACGACAGGCAGGGTCTGGATTGGAGTTTGCTGCAGTCTTGTCGGGCAGGGTCTGGTGTGGATTTGCGTGGGTTTCGTAGCTTACTCAGGATTTATGGTGGTTTGCTACAGGGATTTGGAAGATCTACTGCAGGTAAGTGTGTGGACAGAGATTTGGTAGAGGAGGTGTGTGTGTGTGAAAATGCCCCAGGTGCAGTGTGTGTGTGAAAATGCCCCAAGTGCAGTGTATGTGTGTGTGAAAATGCCCCAGGTGCAGTGTGTGTGTGTGTGTGTGTGTGTGTGTAAATGCCCCAGGTGCAGTGTGTGTGTGAAAATGCCCCAGGTGCAGTGTGTGTGTGTGTGAAAATGCCCCAGGTGCAGTGTGTGTAAATGACCCAGGTGCAATATTCTGGTGGTTAGACTCATGGTGGTGTGGTAGGTAATACCTCAGGCTTGAACCCTGTACCTTGTAAAGACCTGAATTCCCTACCCACCACCATTTGTAAAACAATTGCAGATTTTTGCCTCATATTTGATCTGATCTGTTCCTCATAATATCTGTGGTTTGTAAATGTTGCAATGCTTGATATTTGATGGTGCAGTGGTAGCATTGTTGCCTCAAAGCTGCAGGTTATCGGGTTTGATTCTTGGCTGGGGTGCCCTCTTTGTGGGGTCTGTATCTTCTCCCTGTGTTTGTGTGGGTTTGCTTTTGTGTCCTCCCATGTTACAAAGACATGTCTGCATTATTTCTTCCTGGGCCTCTGCTGAAAATTGTTTTTTTGTTCCAAGTCAGACTGTCCTGATTAACAAATGTTAAATAAAATTGACAGGCATTTCAGACTTCAGGTTTCTGAATGTTTAATTCCTTACATATTTGATGGTGCAGTGGCAGTATTGTTGCCTCACAGCTATAGGTTTTCTGGTTTGATTCTTGGCTGGGGTGTTTTCTGTGTGCAGTCTGCATCTTATCCCTGTGTTTGTGTCTATTTTCTCTGGTGTCCTGCCATTTTACAAATACGTGTCTACAGTATTTCTCCCTGGGCCTCGGCTGAAAATTGTTAATGTTCCGTCAGAAGTAAAACTGACAGGCATTTGAATTTCAGACTTCATATCTTTCAGAAAATACATAGTAAAACAACTTTTTATTCTAGCAATAAATATATAGTAACACAACCTTTTATTACAGCAATTTTCTAAATTTATAAGATGACTATTTGAAATTTGTCCTTATTTTTGGGACTGTATTACCCTGTTATTGGCTTTGTCCAGGTTTTTTGTGCTAAGGTTGACAGCTATGGTAAGAACTGAATTCACTGAATATGTTTGAGGGCTGTATTCCCTCATTACTGGGTTTGTCCAGGTGTTTTGTGCTAAGAGGTTGATGATGGTGAGAACTGAATTCATTAAATGATAGCCATTTAAGTTTCAGTCTTCCTCTCTTTCACAAAGCAGGTGATTTGGCATAGTGGTATGTTGTTCTGACTCTTTTGCACAAGGACCCTGGCAGTAAGATGTATGGTGGTAACACAGCATTTTATTCTAGCAGCTTTCCAAGATTATACAAGCAATGTTTAATGTGTCCCTGGTTTTTGCCCTTTTGACCCACCCCAATAAATTTGGCTTTTTCCAGATTTCTTGTGCTTCGAAGTTGAGATGCAGTTGAGTATTGAGTAAATTTTACAAGGAGCTGAGAGCTGCAGGGGAAGAGAAGTTTAGTGCTGATTATGGTAAGTCAGCTTGCATTGCTAATAGCACAACAGGTTGTGTACTTGCTTTTGATGCAGAACGTTGTTGGTTCTACTCCCGTAAGGGGTGAATGCTGCCGTACTGAAAGTTAAGATACTAACTATGAGCCTGTTATCAGTTTGCCATCCATTTCCTATTGCAATATTACTAGCTTATTTTAATGTAATTTAGGCAATTTATTCCTCAGGGGCATCAGACACTTTATGTTTCGATGAAACCATGAAATATAAAGGTGATTGCTAGCAGCAACCTCATCATTACAGATTTATTTAACGTGGAATTATTTAGATGACTTTTTTACTACTTCAGAGATTGTGCATATTTACTGATAATGGTCGACTGTAGAATTGTGCATATTTACTGATAATAGTGGACTGTAGAAGTTTGAGTAGACTTTTATGATGGAAATGTTCTGAATTGGGCAGTTTTGTCATTGGTGCATGTGTTTTGTTTCATTGCTACTGGAAAAGTGTTCAAAGCAATAGGAAGGTGTATCAATGAGCGCATGTATGTTTCATATGCAAGGGGCCTATGATTTGAAAACAGCCCAGAAGGAATCTTTATCTGCCAAGGGTAAAATGTATTTTCTTTGAATGTGGGTTTCAATGTTGTTTCAATGAATGGGAGTTTCAATGGCAGAGAAGTTTAAATGCCAAGTTTGTTTAGCAGATGTCTTAGCATTTGTGCTGTAAAATGCAAAATAAAACTTTCAAATGAAGTTCAAATCATCATAGAAGTAAATCAGTATGCACATTAGTGTTTATGGTAAATGGAGTGAAATAGCCAAGTAATGGATCATTGGAATGGCTGCGGGGGGAGGCTCCATTTGACCATGGTTTTGTGAGGGGGAAGGGTGGCAAACTTAGGCAGCCCCAGCTGGACCATATCTCCCAACTGTCCAGATTTTCAAAGAATGAATAGATTTTTTGCTTCTTATTTTTGTTTTGTTCCTCATAAAATTTGTGGTTTTCTGGCAAATCATTTAGGAATTAAGTCACTAAATAATGACACACTGAGTTTCAGAAAAATGCATGCTAAAGTAAGACCTGTTCTATCAACTGTCTCAGTTTATACAAGAGCAATTTTTTAGTACTGTTTATATGTTCCCCCAATATATTTGGCCTTGTCCAGATTTATTGCATTAACAGGTTGAGAGGTACATGCAAATAAATTGCTTTATAGAATTAGGCATAGCCAAACCTCTCAACTGTCCCTGATTTTGGCTCAAAATGTTGCTCTTCCCCTAATGATCCCTCTGCAAAATAGCAATTTTGGAAGAAAACATGGAGGGTTTATAATTAAGAAATAACTGTAATAATCAGTTAGATTACTTTTATTTCAAAAATGCATGTAGATTATTTTATTTTGTCAGCTGCTCAAGTTAGCAGTACTAATATTAAAGTATCCCTTCTTTGACAGGTTCCCAGCTGTATTGTGTTGCTATTTTATATTTTTACATCACATCTTTGGTCCATTTTTCATAAAATTGTGTTTTCTTGGCAAATTAGTGACAAATCATTAAAGACTGAAGTTAGAAAATAATGACAGACATTTGAGTTTCAGATTTCATACCATTCAGAAAATTCATACTAATGCAAGACCTCTATTATCTTTCTAAGTTTATAAGAGCAATATTTTAAACATTGTCCTTATTTTTTGGGCCTTTGTCCCATTTCTTTGTATGGCTTTGTCCAGATTTCTTGCTCTGAGGTTGAGAGGTATGACAAATGTGTCAGGGTCATCACAAGTCAGCCAGAGACATTTTAAACTGTGACATACTTGTTGCACCCCTCTGCCCCATGTAGTGACTCTGGATGTGTCGAAGCCAGGCAAGGAGAAGTTATGCAGTGTAAATGTGCAGAGTATCCCCCCAGTCAAGGTAGCCACAAGTACTAGAGTGGCTTTTCATCTGTCCTTGATTTTTACAGAATGGTCTGGTTTCTGTCATATTTTTTGTACTGTTGATTTATGCTTATTACTCAAAGTGCCTGTTGCTCTGTGTTTAAGTAGCAATACTTTAATGACCATTAGGTAAGCTTGGCTGAGATTGCAAGATGCAAGTAAGCTTTAATAAGCATACTGTTAAAGAATTGCCAACATTGAAAGCCTTTCTGTTGCCATGTAGAGAATACTAGATAATGCATAAGCCTTGGGTATTGAAATGCATATGCTGGTATTTGTAATAAAGGACAGGATTACATTATTTTAAGAGTCTCATTACACTTGGAGACTTCCAGTCATCTCTGCAGGCTTTACCTGTAAACAGAATGCCAATCGTGTGGTTCATAACCTGTACAGTAATCTTTTTAGTGTGGTCCGTAACCTGTACAGTAATCCTTTTAAGCAATGTATCTTGAGCTTATTTCTTGTTTGCTTTTCATTTTTTACTTTGATCATGTTTTCCCCATGAAACAAGTAGATGTCAGGCAGCAGGTTTTTTTTGGATAAGGAACATTTTTACAAGTGGGGGCATCAGAGATTTCTGCTTTCAGCATGTTACTTGGTACTTTAATAAAGCTGAATATAAATTATAATTAGAACTGTAGTGCAAGAAGTGGTTTGAGTTGAGTGCTGCTTGTTTTTCTTATACTTAATTTTGACTGGCATTTCATTAATGTATTTAAAAAAAGTAATTTATTTTTTCATGCCTCACAACCTTTTTTGTTTCCATCTAGATATTAAGCTGTCATGAAGCCAATGCATTGAAATATTTTTATTCTTCTACACTTCATTTTGTCTTGATTGAACTCTCATAATGACAGTTTGGCACCCAGGGCAGTATATTTAGTTTTTGTGGTTTTGAGCATAGCTCCTCCCCTTTCTAGTTGGCCGCACCCCTTCCCATTGACCCCACCCATTCAGCTGTCTCCTGCAGCCTCCCTTTGATTTGAAGTCACCAGCCACCACTGATTCTCATTCATCGCCCATTGTAGATGATGTTGCTGGATCATTAGGTATCACTTCCAGCCATGCTAGTGTTCTTGTTTTTTTTTTGTTTTTTTTTTTTTTATGGTATGGGATGCAACTGGTTTATCATTGAGTGGAATGACATTGGCATCTCATTGATATCTGTCATTAAGAAGGGCCTTTTTGACATGCGAAACATGAATTCAAGTAGTTGACTTTTTACATGGAATGGCTGTAGCTGTTGTAAGGAAAACCAGGAAGGATCTTTTTTATCTTAGCTAAAATCTTCTGATGAGACATTATGACAGGAGATGGAGTCAGGTTGCTGTTTACTGTGATAAACTAAATGAATACACTGTAGGACAGTAACAAGATACCTGGAATAAAGAAAAATAGATTTATCAACAATTTGTAACTTTTAATTACTGGACAATGGCATTGCTGGCATTTTTATAGGTCTTTTAATTTTTTATGGGGAGAGTATTTTTTAGAGGCACTAACTGCACTGAGAATACTAAATAAAACTAAAAGTAATGTCTCTGGCCATTTAAAACCAGTCTCCTCACACAATTCTGCAGTTTTTGTTTTTAAAGTTTGCTTTATTTTTCAAGCATTTCTGAAGCTTGGTGTTTGCGCAGGTAATGGTACGGCATGTTTGCCTTTATAATTTTACACACCTGTTGTGCTTTATGACTTGCAAAATTAGTGACTCTGTCTGACTGAGTACAACAAGGAACACCAAATCTGGGTATGATTTTTGCAACATTTTTTGATGACCATAGTTACATCATTTTTAGCTCAGAGGTAAGCTTAAACTCATTCAGAAAAAAAAACAACTACAGTTACCAAAATACACTTGAATCTTTGACATTGTGGTCATTTAATAAAATACTACTCTTCACAACAGAAAGGTCCCCAATGCTTTTTTAAAGACTGCTTACGGACTAGGGACAGGAACACTTTTTGATACATTATACTTTAAATATATTGTACATGTATTTACAAAATGTTGAATAACTTCAAAAATGTAAGGAGCACACCAATCAGTCAAAGTTTGTCTTATTAAGCCATTTTTTTTAAATAAGGGGGCAAATGATTAGTCGAAACCAACAGAACTAGAAAACAATATGGGGCTACTACCTCTCATACAGATGGCATCATAGTGAGTTCAGCAAGTGGCTACTGCCATCACATACTTACCTTACCTTTTCAGAGTTTTCAGCTTGATTTTGGAAAGACAATCTTTTCTATAAAGAAACAGATATAGTCATTTCTTTGTAATTACTGCAAAAATGAAGCCTGAACAAAATACGACAATGTAGCTGATCTTGATGTTATATCAGCAAAATCATTTTTTGAAATCTAAGAATTACTAGTCTTTTGAGTGGCATAATTGACTACTGCTATTTTTTAGGTCACAGAAGTACATTTAATAGTTCATTAACAAAAATAGAATTTTTAATAAAAGTTTATGAGGATGGCATATGCCCTCTTTTTTTTCAAAGTGTCCCAAAATCTTGACTACCCTATAACCATAACCCAGATTTGTAAAAAGTGTTACTGGTTTGCCTTTTGCTAATTTACATGCTTTAATAATAGCTACAAGTTCAGCTATTTGAGCAGATACGTTTCTGTTTAGTTGTCTGATCAATAATGCTTGGTTTGCTGTGCACAGAGAATATTTTGCTACTAATTAGCCATCTTTTTAACACAGAACCATCTACAAATAAAGGCAACTCAGAATTCATAGCAGGGCATTTTGTTTAATTTGATCTAGGAGGAAATATATGGTCAACTATAAAAACACACTCATTAGGTTTACTTTCATCTTCTGTATGAATTAAAGAAGCAGAGATAAGAGGCTGACATCTAAAAAGTTGCAAAGGAAGGTTCTTAAGTAAAGACAATTTATATGTAGACAGTCTTGAAGCAGACATATATTGTTTTAATTTCTAGTAACCATGCTTTTACAGAATGCAGAACTACGACAAAAATCTCTTGTGTGAGAGTTAGGGCAGCCACCATTTTTGCTATGCATGCTGTTGTGGCCACCTCCCTAAGGCAGTGGGGGGCAGCAGTAGCTACAGGATCAAGATTTATACTAAAATAAATAACAGGTCTAAAACCATTATTTTTACATCGAGCTAGTACGCCTAACACTACCTTGTTTTTTTTTTTTACAAGAGACTAGAAATAATTTTTGAATAGTCAGGTATCCCAAGAGCAGGAGGGGTTGAAAACAAATTTTTAAATAGACAAAAGCTTGTTTGTGATGCTCCTGCCAGGGTAAGAACTCAGGGGTGTCTTTTTATTCAATAATTTTAACAAAGGCATTATTACTTTTACATAATTTGGAATCCATTATCAGCAGTAACCTGTCAGTCTCAGAAAAGCCCACAGCCATTATAACATTCAAGGGTGTGATGCAGCTTGAAGAGCAGTAATGTGTGAGGGTAAAATTTGCTAGGAACCTTTTGAAATAAGATTTTCTAAATATAGGACTTATGGTTTCCACAACTGCAATTTTGCCTTATTGACTTTGAATTCTACTTTTGCTACCTTGGTCAAAAGAAAAAGTAAATTGTCTGTGTACTATTTTAAGGTAGATTTACAGGCAAATTGAATTGTACCAAGTTGTTTATTTATCTATTGATTTATTTACTTATTTTTAGAAAAAAGGGTAGGTGCTTTTATATATTCTTGAGGTAACCTTGTCCATGTAAATTGTTGTCCTCTGTAAGTAAACACTAACAAAAACTATCTATGTGAATATGGGTAGAAAAGAAAGTAAAGCAAATATTTATCACTGAAAAGGTGGTAGCTGTCAGAGGAATAGAGCTTAGCATTGCAGCTGTTTTAGGTACAACAGGAAATGTTGGCACTCCTTTTGCATTGACTGCCCTTAAATCTTGTACAAACCTATAGCTGTCCTTGACTGTTTTTTTTAACTGGTAAAATAGGTGTATTAGATGGGCTTTTAGAAATGACTATTATTTATTTATGGAGTAACACAGAAATTACATTTTCAATATTTTTTTTTCTGCTTCTGTTGATAAGGGGTACTAAACTCATAAGGCTTTAAAATAACTCTAACTATTTTTGCATCTTTTATGAGCCCTACCACATTGTCATGGGTAGTCCACAACTGCAGAGTAACAGACCAAAGTCCCTGTAAATGATTTATATCTGTGGTTTGTTCTAATTTAAGCACTACTAAGAGTGTGCTTTTGTCTGCCAAATATTGACTTAATACAGATGGGGGGGGGGGGTTGTTTGGGATATCTAGAAAAACTTCATCTGGAGTGCAAAATATAGTATACCGTAACCTATATCACAAATCTTTATCTAAAAGATTTAAAGGTGCAAAACTTTTTTTACAATAAAAGCATGCTGCTCTTATTTCTAATGGAACTATTTGAATTGGGACAGATTTTGTCTCTGGATTACTCACAGGAATCTCAGAGACCCCGACACCCCGAACAGATTTTGTAGAAAGTGGGAGTTTTTTTGCATTCCATGAAATTATCATTGAGCAATTTGTTTCTGTGTCGATAAGAAAAGGAACAGTATAATTACACACTGTAAGGTTAACAAAGGGACCCTCCTGGTTCACTGGTACCAAAGGAAATAGCTGTGTCTCCTGTTTATAGCTGTCCTACTGGTCTTGATGTCATGCTGGTGGCTGCTAAGTGGTGCTCCAAACAGTAGGCTGCATTTCTACTTGCTGTGGGGCTTGGACATTGGAGTGACTCGCAGACTAAAAAGATGGATTTGTTGGTTGAAGAAAGGAATACTTATTATGCTGATGTCCACTTTGGCCCAATTAAGACAAGGGCTAATACATGACCCATGCTGCTGGGTCTCAGGTGAAGTGTGTGTGTGTGTGTGTGTGTGTGTGTGTGTGTGTGTGTGTGTGTGTGTGTGTGTGTGTGTGTGTGTGTGTGTGTGCATGTGTGCGTGTATGTGTGTGTGTGTGTGTGTGTGTGTGAGGGGTAATGTTTTGCTGACATTGTCCTGGGGCTTGCTGTGTAAATAATATAAATCTGCCTCTACCACTCCTTTGTTTCTTGCCCCAACCTCTCAGTATTAAACTGTTAAAACTGAACATCCACTTATTTTTTGTGCTGTGTTTTTTTCCTCTGTGACAATGTTGTCTACTACATATTGTGTACAATTAACATTTTATGAATACCTAAACTGGTCAAATGTATACAAACCGTTTTTTGTCTGATTTTGTATAGATAGTAATAAACCTTTTACAAATGCTACTGACTGACCACTGACAGCCGCTCCCTCAGTAGGTTCTGGATGCCTGAAAAAGCCTCACACACATCTATCATGTGTTGTAAGTACACATAATAGATTCATTTTTTTTTCATAATAGCTTTAATTCATGCCTAGCTTGGTATTGGAGGGTACGCCTTTAGTAAATTATTTTTGCAGTTAGAAATTCCTCATTTGCATTTTTGAATATTGTCACCTATAGCTGACTTTCCACACATTAAAAAAATATATATCTGGAGGAGTGGAAGCTTTTAACACTATCCATAGATTTTTAGTTGAAATGTTTTGCAATTATTCATGCCCTGTCAAATTTTTAACATATTTGGATGAATGTGTTCTAATGAGAGGGAGAGAATCTACAATATTTTGAAAATCTACTGCATTCCATGGATGGACTACTCTTATAGTAGGCTCAGCATTTTTTGGCAAAGTACTAGATTTTGGCATAACTACTACTTCGTATTGTATCAAGGGTATAACTAGAGTTATTCAAAGTATCTCAGAGTGTGTAAAAGTGCTTACAGTGTGGGGCCTACTTTAATTAAACGAAAGCAGAATCCGTCAAATACGAATCCGTCGACACGTAAATAGCAAAACGCGGAAACGTCAAACGCACTAAATAGTGAAATTGGAAATGTCGAATTGTCATAGTTGGCCCGTCTGTGGTATAGCTCCGTAAGGTAAGTGTGGATAGTTATGAACCTTAGGGTTAGGGTGCGGGTTAAGGTAAGTGCATAGATAGGTAATGTATGTAAGGTTTAGTGTAGGGTTTTGTTAAGTGTATGTGTGTGGAATATTTACTTTGTGTGGGTATAGTTCTGTAGGGTAAGTGTGCGGTACTTATGGACCTTAGGGTTAGGGAGGGGTTAAGGGTAGTGCATAGATAGTTGTGTATGTGGGTTTAGTGTAGGGTTATAAGTGGGATTTTGGTGCTTTAATTTAGAGTTAGTAGTAGGGTTTTGGTTATTGTATGTATGTGTTTTTTGTTGTTGTGTTTGCATAGGTAGTATGTTACGGGTGGTGGGGTTGGCCGACTATTGCGGTTTCGATGTTTAAATTTCACGGTTTTGCGTGTTCGATGTTATTGTGTTTCGCTGTTTATGTGTCGATGGATTCGTATTTGATGGATTCCACTTTCGTTTAATTAAAGTAGACCCTACAATGTGTGCTTATTACTGTGCATGTATTCCGAAGAGTTTGTGTGCAAAGTGCAACTATTTCGTGAAGTACAGTCAAAATACAGCTATTTCAAAAAGTTTCTTGTGCTGGGTGTGTCTATTCACAAAGTGCCTCCATTGCAGAATGTTTCTTGCACTGTAAAGAGTTATTTAGCAAGGTGCCGCCATTTTGGGGAAGTTTCAGTGTGCCATGTACTGTTTATTCGCAAAGTGCAGTTACTTCGAAATGTTTCTTACTCTGAGCTTCTTCTGCCCAGTTCATTCACACAGTGGAGTTATTTTGAAATGTTCCTTATGCTGATAAGAAGTGATTTCTTGCACTACAGTAATTTCAAGAGTATTACAGTGCCCGAGGGACTTATTTCACAAAGTTCAGTTATCCAGAGGCTTGTTGTGCTATTGGGCAAAAGTTAGCAATACTGGCATAAATTTCTGGCATATGTATATGTGTGTGTGTGTGTGTTCATGCATACGTGGAAAAGCATTTACTGGTAGTTAATAATGGCAGATGGATTTTGAAAGCCCTCACCACTTGCATTTGATCAAAATATTGCAGAGAATTGGAGAATATTTGAGCAAGAGTACAATATTTTTATACAAGCAGCTTATTCTGACAAAGATGCATGCACCAGGGCATTCATTTTGCTAAATCTAGCTGGGTCAGAGGCCAATGAAAGAGATCATTCATTTGTGTATGCACCAGCAGTGTATGAGGAAGAAGGTGAAACTCGTCATATTGTTATACAGGCTGAATCAAGGGAAGACCCCAAGTGTTTGAAGCACAAATTCAGAGAAATGTGCAACCCCCAGCAAATATTACATTAGAGAGGCATTTGTTTTATACAAGAGATCAAAAACCAGGGGAAACTTTTGCAGCTTATATTACTGACCTGAGAAACAAAGTTAAAATGTGTCAGTTTAATGACTTAAAAGATGAGTTGATAAAGGACAGGCTTGTGTGTGGTATCAAAAGTGCTGCTGTGAGAAATATTTTGTTTTCTGACAGTAATTTAGTGTTGATTAAAGCTATTGAGATTTGTCAAATCCATGAAGTTACAGAAAGGCAAACAAGTATGCTTACAAGTGATAAGAGCATGGTTTCAGCAGGCTCCAGATCAAATGTAGGCAGCATGCAACACGTGGCAAGCAAAACCAGGCCTAAGCACATGGCAGCTGCAGCCCTGCGGATTTTCATGGGAAACCACATAGCTTTCCAGCAAATTCTAAAAAAGGAGCATGCTCAGTGCAAAATAAGTGTGACTCAATGAAACCAAAATCCAGCTTTATTGTTAACTGTTGCAATTGTGGTGCCAATCATGAGTCTAAAAGAGAGAAATGATTATCATTTGGTCAGCAATGCCACAAGTGTAAAAAATTGAACTATTTTCAAAAGTTTTGCAAATCAAGTCAAGCTCACACAGCTACAAAGAAGGGTCACTCAAAAAAGCAAGTTGATCATATAGAGAGCTTCAACTCTGTTTTCTACGTAGATGGTGTTTCAGTAATTGGTGAAAAGGTTGATGCAGTGAATCTGTTGGCAAATAACAAAGTGTTTTGTACTGTCCAGATCAATGGTAAATCCACCAAGCTCAAAGTAGACACTGGTTCAAAGTGTAATGTTATGTCAGCGACACATTTGCTAAGGTGAGAACTAATGAACAACTCAATGTGGCTTGTAGTGCAAAACTTGTTGCTTATGGAGGAAAAGAAATTCAAACCCTAGGCTCAGTAATGCTTTCATGTTATTTGTCTAGGAACTGTTACAGCTTGTTATTCTATGTAGTCTGAAGACCTGTGCAGTCATTACTTGGTCTCAGAGACAGTTTGAGAATGAGTCTGCTTTCTTTTACCAAAGAAGTTCATCATATAAACACATATCCTAGTTCCAATTTTCCTGAAGCTATTTTCTCAGAGTATGCTGATTTTTTCAATGACAAGTTGGGCAAACTTCCAGTTGTGTATTCTATGAAGTTAGACCCAGAGGTCAGTCCAGTAGTCAGACCAGCAAGAAAAGTTCCGATAAATATGCAGGATAAAGTCAAAGCTCAGCTGGATAAAATGGTGCAGCAAGGTGTAATTTGTCCAATTACAGAACCAACTGAATGGGTGTCATCTATGGTAGCAGCCCACAAGAAAAGCTCAGATGAAATCAGAATTTGCATTGACACAAGAGATTTGAACATAGCATTAAAGAGACCACATTATCCAATGCGTACAGTTGAAAACGTCACAGCATTAGCATTGAATGCCACTGTCTTTTTTGTATTGGATGCAAAAAGTTCATTTTGGCAAGTGATGCTTGATCACAAATCCTCATTACTGACTATTTTTAGTATCCAGTTTGCAGATATAGATTCCTAAGGATGCTATTTGGAATAAATTCTGCAAGTGAAGTCTTCCATCATGCAATGGAGCAATTTTTTTTCAGGTTATCCTTGTGCCATAATAGTAGTTGATTTATTGGTTGGAGATTTGAAGGCTGCCAGCCTAGCCAGATAGAATTTTATAGATAATTCTATTATTTGTAAATATTAATGTAAGACACAGGCTTGTTGTCATAAATGGAAAAAAAAAACTGCTGTTAGATGTGGAAGTGAAAAAAATGAAACAACAGTGCTGTCTGATGACCACATAAAACATGTTGTGACCCTTTGATCTAAAGTCGGTTCTGGGCTGTCTAGATGAAGACATTTCTATTGTTTTAACCAAGAGTTAAATTGCTAGATTTAAACATGCAAATGTGTTTTTATTGCTCTTCTTCCTGACCAGCAGCAAGATAACACAAGGAGATGTTAAGAATGTAAATGTAGTTTCTGTTAGCCTGGGAACTCAGGGAAGTGTGAAGAATTATGTAATGGGAACTAGGAATGTGATTTTAAAAACAGAAAGAATCAGAGATTATTAAGCATTTTTGTCTTGTTCGTTCGACTCAGCACTGCCTTAGTTACCTTAGATTTGTGTTTTCTCTTAGAAATAGCTAGAAACTAGAAAGATTAGACTGTTTTTCTCTGATGTCAGAATTATACTACTGAATTATTTTAAGTATTTCTCTGTGATCTCTGAACTCTTGACTAGCACTGTGTAGTAAACATTATTGTCTTGTGTTGTTATTATTTATTAAATATTGTAAAACCTTTCCACTGTGGATGTTTTGTATAGAGATAATTTAAGCTCTAGAGTACATCGCATATTTATGGTGATTACTGCACCAAGTCACTCTAATAAGCCTTGACTGTTTAGTTATACTACCAATTGGATAATAATATTTCACAGTAATAATTGGACACCCTTTTAAGGGCCTTTGAGTAGCTGATAAAAATTAACTGGGTGGTGGCAGTGATTTCTACCATATAGTCTGGGTAAAAGGGGTACAGCTGGAGAACCTGTGTTAGCCTTCCCCAGGAGTGTCGGTGTGGTTGTATAAACTCTTATCTCAAAGTCTGTGTGTGTCAGGTACTTGGGCAGGGACATGAAGCGCTGGTTGGACAGAGAAGGTGCTGGAGATTTTAGCTTGCCCAGCTGGCTGAGATCTGGACCCTATAGCTGTGCCAGTGGGAAGTCTTATTGAGGACCTGGAGAGCAAGGGAGCGACTAGCCCTGGACTGACTGTGATCTCTGTGTGCTCTTAAGGGAAATAGCACTTTACTGTGTGTATTTGTTATCCTTTCCTCCTATATGAGATGCCCCTCACTGGTGTTAGTGGTGAGGATTGAGGCCCCTTGATTGCTGGGCCAGGGCACGGGCATCACAGGAGGCAATGGTGAAGCAGAGCATGACAGAAACCTTAAGAGAGTTATAGACAGAGCATGTTTAGTGAACTTAAAGCCCAATTTTCTAAAGTGCAAATTCAGACTACGAGAAGTTACATATGTAGGTCATCTATTTACCAGCACTAGCTTGAGACCAGACCCATCCAAGCAAGCAGCCATTCTTGAGATGCCAACACTTAGTGGTGGCTGGTGACATCAAATCAAAGGGGGGCTGCAGGAGACAGCTGAATGGGTGGGGTCAAGGGGAAGGGGTGTGGTCAACTAGAAAGGAGAGGGGCTATGCTCAAAACCACAAAAAAACTAACTTTAATTAAATACGCTGCCCTGGGTGGCAAACCATCATTATGAAAGTCCAATCAAGACAAAAATAAGTGTAGAATAAAAATATTTCAATGCATTGGCTGCATGACAGCTTACTTAACATCTAGATGGAAACAAAAGGTTGTGAGGCATGAAAAAATAAATTACTTTTTAAATACATTACTGGAATGCCAGTCAAAATCAAGTATAAGAAAAACCAGAAGCACTCAACTCAAACCACTTCTCCTTGCACTGCAGTTCTAATTATAATTTATATTCAGCTTTATTAAAGTACCAAGTAACATGCTGAAAGTAGAAATCTCTGTGATGCCCCCACTTGTAAAAATGTATCTTATCCAAAAAAGACCTGCTGCCTGACAACTATCTACTTGTTTCATGGGGAAAACATGAAAGTAAAAAATGAAAAGCAAACAAGAAACAAGCTCAAGATACATTGCTTAAAGGATTACTGTACAGGTTATGGACCACACATGATTGGCATTCTGTTTAGTTTACGGGTAAAGTCTGTAGAGATTACTGGAAGTCTCCAACAAGTGTAATGAGCTTTTTAAAATAATGGAATCCTGTCCTTTAATACCCAAGGCTTATACATTATCTAGTCAAATATTCTCTGCATGGCAACAACAGAAAGGATTTCAATGTTGGCAATTCTTTAACAGTATGCTTATTAAAGCTTACTTGCATCTTATGATCTCAGACAAGCTTACCTTATAGTCATTAAAGCATTGCTACTTAAACACAGAGCAACAGGCACTTTGAGTAATAAGCATAAATCAGCAGTACAAAAATATGACAGAAACCAGACCGTTCTGCAAAATCAAGGACAGATGAAAAGCCACTGTAGTACTTGTGTCTACCTTGGATGGGGGGGACACACTGCACATTTACACTGCATAACTACTCCTTGCCTTGCTTGGACACATCCAGAGTCACTACATGATGGAGTGGGGTGCAACAAGTATGTCACAATATGAAATGTCTCTGGCTGACTGTGATGGCCCTGACACATTTGTCATACCTCTCAACCTCAGAGCAAGAAATCTGGACAAAGCCATAGACAGAAGTGGGACAAAGGCCCAAAAATAAGGACAATTTTAAATATTGCTCTAATAAACTTAGAAAGATAATAGAATAGGTCTTGCATTAGTATGACTTTTCTGAAGGGTATAAAATCTGAAACTCAAATGTCTGTCATTATTTTCTAACTTCAGTCTTTAGTGATTTGTCACTAATTTGCCAAAAAACACAATTTTATGAAAAATGGACCAAATGTGATGCAAAAATATAAAATAGCCACACAATACAGCTGGGAACCTGTCAAAGAAAGGACACTTTAATATTAGTACTGCTAACTTGAGCAGCTGACAAAATAAAATAATCTACATGCATTTCAAGTAATCTATAACTGTGATTATTACAGTTATTTATTAATTGTAAAACCTCCATGTTTTCTTCCAAAATTGCTATTTTGTGGAGGGATTATTAGGGGGAAGAGCAACATTTTGAGCCAAAATCGGGGACAGTTGAGAGGTTGGCTATGCCTAATTCTATAAAGCAATTTATTTGCATGTACCTCTCAACTTGTTAATGCAGTAAATCTGAACAAGGCCAAATGTATTGGTGGAACATATAAACAGTACTAAAAATTGCTCTTGTGTATCATTATTTAGTGACTTAATTTCTAAATGATTTGCCAGAAAACTACAAATTTTATGAAGAACAAACCAAAAATAAGAAGCAAAAATCTATTCATTCTTTGAAAATCTGGACAGTTGGGAGGTATAGTTCAGCTGGGCCTGTCTGAGTTTGCTGTCCTTCCCCCCTGACAAAATCATGGTTGAACGGAGCCTCTGCAGCCATTCCAATGAACCATTACTTGGCTATTTCACTCCATTTACCATAAACACTAATGTGCATACTGCTTTACTTCTATGATGAGTTGGACTTCATTTGAAAGTTTTATTTTTTATTTTACAGCACAAACACTAAGTCATCTACTAAACAAAGCAATGCAGTCTCACAATGAAAACTTAGCATTAAAACTTCTCTGCCCTTGAAACTCACATTCATTGAAACAGCATTGAAACCCACATTCAAAGAAAATACATTTTGCCAGTGGCAGATAAAGATTAATTTTGGGCTGTTTTCAAATCATAGGCCCCTTGCATATGAAACATACATGTGCTCTTTGATACACCTGCCTCATTGTACTAAATTATATTCCTTGTACAATATATAACAGTTGTTAGAGGGCGTTTTAAATTTGTTTTGAACATTTTTCCAGGAAGCAATGAAATAAAACGCACGCACCCATAATGGCAAAACTGCCTAGTTCAGAACATTTATCATAAAAGTCTACTCAGACTTCCACAGTCCACCATTATTAGTAAATATGCACAATTCTACAATCCACCATTATCAGTAAATATGCACAATTCTACAGTCCACCATTATCAGTAAATATGCACAATTTTACAGTCCACCATTATCAGTAAATATGCACAATTCTACAGTCCATTATCAGTAAATATGCACTATCTCTGAAGAAGTAAAAGTCATCTAAATAATTCCACATTAAAGAAATCTGTAACTAATGAAGAGGTTGTTGCTAGCAAACACCTTTATATTTCATGGCTTCATCGAAAATTAAAGTGTCTGTTGCCCCTCAGGAATAAATTGCCTATATTACATTAAAAAAATGATAAGCTAGTAATATTGCAAGAGGAAATGGATGGCAAACTGATAACGGACTCATAGTTAGTATCTTCACCAAGGAGAACATTCTCAGTACGGCAGCATCCACCCCTTGTGGGAGTAGAACCCACAGCCTTCTACATCAAAAGCAAGTACACAACCTGTTGTGCTATTAACAAGGCAAACCAACGTCACTTAAGCAACACTAAACTTCTGTTCCCCTGCAGCTCTCAGCTCCTTGTAAAATCTACTCAATACTCAACTTCGCAGCACAAGAAAACTGGAAAAAGCCAAAATGTATTGGGGGGGGTCAAAAGCCCAAAAACCAGGGACACAAACATTGCTTGTATAATCTTGGAAAGTTGCTAGAACCATACATTTTACTGCCAAGGTCCCTGTACAAAACAGTCAGAGCAACATACCACTACGCCAAATCAGCTGCTTTGTAAAAGAGGAAGGCTGAAACTTAAATGGCTATCATTTAGTGAATTCAGTTCTCACCATAGCTGTCAACCTCTTAGTACAAAACACCTGGACAAACTCAGTAATGAGGGAATACAGCCCTCAAACATATTCAGTGAATTCAGTTCTTGCCATAGCTGTCAACCTTAGCACAAAAAGCCTGGACGAAGCCAATAATGGGGGAATACAGTCCCAAAAATAGGGACAGATTTCAAATATTCATCTTATAAACTTAGAAAATTGCTAGAATAAAAGGTTGTGTTACGGTTGTGTTACTATGTATTTGCTGAAGAACATGAAGTCTGAAATTCAAATGCCTGTCAATTTTACTGCTGACAGAACAAAAACAATTTTCAGCAGAGACCCAGGGAGAAATACTGCAGACATGTCTTTGTAAAATGACAGGGCACCAGAGCAAATCCACACAAACACAGGGAGGTGATGCAGACTCCACACAGAAGGCACCCCAGCCAAGAATCAAACCAGAAAACCTATAGCTGTGAGGCAACAATACTACCACTGCACTATCAAATATGCAAGGAATTAAACATTCAGAAACCTGAAGTCTGAAATTCAAATGCCTGTCAATTTTATTTAACATTTGTTAATCAGGACAGTCTGACTTGGAACAAAAAAAAATTCAGCAGAGGCCCAGGAAGAAATAATGCAGACATGTCTTTGTAACATGGGAGGACACAAAAGCAAACCCACACAAACACAGGGAGAAGATACAGACCCCACATAGAAGGCACCCCAGCCAAGAAGCAACCCCAAAAACCTGCAGCTGTGAGGCAACAATGCTACCACTGTACCATCAAATATCAAGCATTGCAATATTTACAAACCACAGATATTATGAGGAATAGATCAGATTAAATATGAGGCAAAAATCTGCAATTTTTTTACAAATGGTGGTGGGTAGGGAATTCAGGTCTTTAACACCTGCATACAAGGTACAGGGTTCAAGCCTGAGGTATTCCCTACCACACCACCATGAGTCTAACCACCAGTATATTGCACCTGGGGCATTTACACACACACACACACACACACACACACTCTACATCCAAATCCCTGTCCACTTACCTGACCTTGCCCGTCGTGAGATCTTCCAGACCTGAGATCCTTCCCCTGACTGCTGATGTTGCAGTCTGACGCCGATGCATTTCCCCAGGCAGTTTAAAACTGCATAGACTTGTGGGAGTGCTCCTGTCCATGTTCCTCAATCAGGACTGCTGCTAAGACAATCTGTGCATGTTCCAGACTGTTTCAGCAGCAGTGCGCATGTGTGAAATTTTAAAATATGTTTTTTCTATTTATTTCTTTTTATTATTTTAGTTTGAAGTTGAAGGGGCTGCAGTCTGGCAGTCCAATAGCACGGGCCGCCCCTGCCAACACCAGATGATTTTCAAGCTCTATAATGTTTTCTTGGCATGGTCAACTATTTAGGCAAGTTTATACCAGACTTCAGTGAGTTGACAGCACCTTTAACAGAGCTGATGTGCAAAAATGTTACATGGTCTTGGTTGGAACAGAATCCAGAAAGCATTGGAAGACCTTAAGCAGAAAATTGCCACCCCACCTACATTAAGATACTATGATGTCAATAAACCAGTCACTCTTTCCTGTGATGCTTCAAAATTTGGTCTTGGTGCTGTTATTCTTCAAGAATGTAGACCAGTAGCCTATGCATCTAGAACCGTTACCCAAACTGAAACATAATATGCTCAAATTGAGAAAGAACATTTGGCAATAGTATTTGCATGTTCAAAGTTTCATGATTATATCTATGGTAGAGCTATTCAGATTGAAACAGATCACCAACTTCTAGTTACTATTCTAAAAAAGCCTATGTGTTTAGCTTCAGTGAGATTACAAAGAATGATGCTCAAATTGCAAAAGTACAACTTCAAAATGGTCTGTACAAAAGGCAAACTTCTTTATCTGGCTGATACCTTATCCAGCTTGCCCAGAAATGCAATGGAACAGCTTGACACAGAGATTTTGACTTTGACGTAATGGAAGTGTATAATTTTTCTACCATGAGACTTGGTGAGCTGAGAGATCATACAAAGACTGATCCAATTTTGCAAAAGCTCAACCACTACATTAATGCTGAATGGACGTCAAAACAGTGTAGTGTACCACCTGAAGTGCAAACTTATTTTCCTTACAGAGATGAGATGTTGATGGAAGATGGCATTATTTAAAAAGGTCCTAAAATTCTTGTTCCTGCTTTCTTACAACATGAATATATCCAGATTTTGCATCATGGTCACCTAGGTTATGAATCTACCAAAAGAAGGATGAGAGAACTAGTATTTTGCCCTTCTCTAGTAAAAAAAACATTGCTAAAGTACTTTCTTCTTGTTTCATATACAATAGTACTAAACTGCATTTGCAAAGAGAACCACTTCTGCTAAATCATGTTCCTGCACTACCTTGGTCAACAGTATCCATTGATATATTTGAGTGGAACAATCAGCATTACTTAGTATTGGTCGACTATTATTCACCGTACCTCTCAACTGTACAGATTTTCGCAGAATGTCCAGATTTTTGCCTCATATTTTTGGTCCATTTTTCATTAAATTGTTGTTTACTGGAAAATTAGTGGCAAATCATTAAAGACTGAAGTTAGAAAATAATGACAGACATTTGAGTTTCAGACTTCATAGCCTTCAGAAAATTCATGCTAATGCAAAACATGCTGTTTTATCAACTTTCTAAGTTTGTAATAACAATATTTAAAAATTGCCCCTATTTTTGGTCCTTTGTCCCACTTTTTTATGGCTTTGTCCATATTTCTTGCTCTGAGAGGTTGAGAGGTATAATTCAAACTGGTTTGAGATTGATTTACTACCTAATCTAACGCCCACTGCTGTTATCACTAAATTGAAATGTAATTTCTCAGTCCATGGTAGTCCACACAAAGTTATTTCTGACAATGGTACTCAATTTACTAGTCGTTTATTTCAGAAATTTGTAAGAGAATGGAACTATGTACATGTTACTAGTAGTCCAGAATATCCACAGTCAAATGGACAACTGAACGTGGAATACAGAGTGCAAAGCAATTACTTGAAAGGTCAAAGCGTGACAATACCAATGTCTTTCTGAATTTACTTAATCTCAGAAACATACCCCTTGACGATATACTTGGTTCACCTACTCAGAGACTTCTATCCAGGCAAACCAGAATAACACTGCCTACTAGTTCCAGTTTATTGAGGCCTAAAGCTAAGAACAACAGAACCATTAGAGCCTAATTATTCAGGAAGCATTCTTTCCAGAAGTCCAGTTATGATAAATTTAGCAGATTTCTTAATCCATTGAAAGGAGAGACAGTGAGGATACAAATGGCAAAAGGTTTCAACCAGATTGATCAAGTAACAGGTATACGTACCAAGCCCAGATAATCTGATGGTGTGGAGTACAGGAGAAATTGCAAACGTCTTCTTCCTGTACCAGAATCGATATCACAGCATTGTTCCTGTGATACAGATTCTAGATCTCAGTCCATTCCAGATGATGTTCCTGTTGCAGAACATGTCTTGACTTCTGCTTCCATTCCTGATGATTTTCCTGATATCCCTAAGGTTGAACATTCAGTAGAGATGGTCCCAGTTGCTAAATCTAATTCTAAAATTTATGTCACGTGATTTGGTTGTATTTCCAGACCAAGTGTGAATTACACAACGACCTGGAAATAATTGTATATATGTATCTAGTTCTATGTAATTACATGTCAAAGAATTATTTGTATTGATTGCATGTCAACTGATGTTATCAATATTGCATGACCTATTTCTCAAAGACGGAGGATATAGAACAGAGTGGTGTGCTGTACTTTAAGAAGCATTTCAAAGACTGAACATGCATATAAATAGTCAGCACGTGCTAGCTTCTCTGCCATTTTGAGAGTGCAGCCAGAGCGGGAACATGTATGAATGTAATAGCTAGTCTGTATATACGTTTATCTAAGTTAAAGTTATTAAGCCTCAGTCCTGATGTGTTTGTACATAATAAAACTGCTTGAAAAGAACCCACAAAGACTCAACTATTACATCCTGACTAAACGAGTGACACAGGTGATGAATCAGAAGTTGCGTAGCCTCAGAGCTTTGCTTGGGAGTTGGTTTTCACTAGCATTTTTTTCATCAGTAATTATTGGAAACTGTGTAATCCGTTTTTCATTTTTTTTTAATTTTACCTTGTTAGAGGAGGTTCTTTTATTAATAAATCATTTTAATTTGTCTATATGTTTTATCCTAGAGACATGTTTGTGTTTTGGATAGGACTGTCTACTTTTGTTTGCTATTCTCTTTTGATCAGAATTTGAAACAGCATGTTGCTGTCGCTGTTACCAAAATCTAATGTTATAAACAGAACCTTTAGGTGGGGTGGCTGAGGTACTAGAAACATCTTGGGAAATATCAAGTGAAATACTAGAGGGGCTATCTTTGAGCCTTTTTTCTGCTGCATGCTCTCCCAGAGAGGGAGGGTTATCTGCTTCATAAGAAACAAAATGGTTGGAAGTGGAGGAGGGAGTGAAGGAACTGGTGGCCAGTCATCATCAAGTTTTTAAATTGTTTTAAAAGGTAACGTCCCCAGATACAACACAAATTATCTCCTGCACATTTCTGTAATTTATTGGCTGTTCTATTAGCTGCTTGCAGCTATCATTTAATCTAGCATAATTATATTTTAGACTTTTAACTACAAATTCCTGTTTTTATGTTTAGATTTTTCTTGCCAGCTTTTAAAAGCTGAGCAACAAGAAGCAGGTACTTTGTTTTCTTTTTGCTTGAGTTTTTTTTAAGACTTTTTAAGATAGCCTCATCAAAGGTTCTACCATCAAGGAATGGCAGTGCACCATCATTTTTAGTGAGCTCAGACCATTTCCAAATAATTACAACTGTCTTGTCCATACTTATTAAGCACATGTCTAGCTAGAGTTACAAGCTCCAGTTCTTTCAAAACCCCCACACTCGCACCCTAGAATAGAAAACTTACCCACTCACATACAGTAAAACCCACCAATTTAATGAACCCATAGTCAATTAAGCATATAATGAAACCCACTCTCATACATATTTATTGAAAACCACTCTCATACGAATACATATTTTGTGACAAGTCAGTCATTATCTTGCCACACTTCTTGGATACTATGACTATGCATTAAGGAATGGAGGAACAGTGACAGCATCTGCCAGCCCTTTCATCTCCTGTATGATGTGCACTATTGAAAGAGTGATCCTCATATCTATAATCCCATTTTAGGTGAGCATCACCTACTAGCACTACATGGGCAACCTCTTATAACCTTAATTATATGGGTACTGCAAAACAGAGCAGTCTGACCATATCAGGAGAGGCCATTAAAGCAGCTGTTTCTCCAAGGCCTTTTTAGTCAGAGGTGCTACCCATAGCTCAAACTGGTTGATGTGCAGCCCTGCCTCCAAAGGTGGAGCACACTTCCTGCACTGTGCAAGAGGATGGGTCCCCTAACCAACAACTAAAGTCTCCATCATCAGAATCTGTGATGAGATTTGCTGTAGAAAGGAAGGATGCACTAGAAGATTGGTGTGATTGCTGATCATTTCAGGACCCAACAACAAAGGGTTTGACACCAAAAGCAGATCCACAAACATGAACATGTAGTGGCTCTGAATCCAAATAGTATCTCAGATTCCATTGCAACACCAACATCTTCTGACACTTAAATGGAACCATGATGACTGTGGCCACTACAAAACCTAGAAGGGGCTGATTCTAGACTCTGCACTGTGTCTTCACCCAGGGTGAAAAGGTCATGTCCTCTGTGGCCCCCTACAAAGATGGAATGACTGAGAGTGAAGCTTGCTTAACCCTACCTCAAAAAAGGGCTTCCTTAAAGCAGAGATCAGGTAGAACTTCCATTCTACTTATGGTTACTTTTAGACACTACACCCAAAGAGACTCCCACAATTATCACCACCAAGAACAATCTTAATAAGGCTGCACGGGGTTAGACAATCCTGCTCTTGTAGACTTTGTCCAAAATATCCAAATCTTTGGTTAAGATTCCAGGCCCTGAAGAAAGTCCAAATGTTAACGCTGTACAGGAAGTGATATCCATCCACAGCAAACCCAAGAAAGCATCTAAGCAACCACAAGTGCTGATATGTCTAAAGGTATCCATCATGTTGTTAACTAGTACTACCAGGCTTTCTGGATGAACAAAGGAATGATCTCTATCAGGACTATCATCTGAAGACAAATGTATCAGATATTCTTGTTGAAAATTCTTCATCCTATTCTAGACCAAAAAGAAACAGAAGTAAAAACTCTGACTTTCTGCTGACACTACAATAACCAGTATAGTCCTTTTGAGCAGTATAGTCTATGCTCATCACAGAGTTTTGCTAAAATTAAATAATAACTCAGCAAAGCCTTTTTTGAGGAATGCCAGTGAGATAAAGAACATGGATTAGACAGACCAGAACCTACTGGTCTTTGCTGATGGTTTTCCAAGATTGGGCAAACTCTGCTGTCACCCATAACCAGTCACAGAAATCCTAAGAAAGTGGCTTTAATAGAAGATGGACTGAGTTGTACTTAGGGGCTTTTTCAAACATAATTTGAGTTTACTAATGTTAGATCACAGCCTTTTGGTCCATGGAACAGACATACCAGCTCAAGTCAACAGCAGGATTTTCTATTGAAAGAGTATGAAAAGAAACCTGTTAAATGCACAGCTTTCCAATAAGGTAAGTTTTATACCAGATGATGCCCATCTGCAATTATTGTTCCTAAAGAGCATCATATAGACAACCTAAAGGCAAAGAATCGAACATGGCATTTTTGAAATACTGACTTGCTATATGCAAAAGAGCCAGTAAAGATGTGATGAGACCACTGGTTAAATGTAGTGAAATAAGATGAAATCTTTGCCAGCAGACTTTAAGAAATGTCAAATGCAGTTTGTGGAGGCTGGTGTAGCAGTCAGTTCTGTTGATACCATTTTTGAACAAGTGCATTGTAAAGAACATTTTATTAAGAAGAAGAAGAAGTTAAGGAAATTAAATTGCAATTCCACTGCCAAAAGTCAACCTACATATGTTGAAGCTGTGAAACCAATAAACAATGAGTATTATTAGACAACCACCTATCATCTCCTCAGGAAGAGTAACCCTATAGGAACCACATAAAGACCAATTACAACCAATAGCAATATCCTCAGCAGTAAACCAATGAAGGAGTTTTTTTACAACAAGCACTACGAAGAAGATTTTACCCATATCATTGGCAGCAGACTGTTTTTTCATCAGATCCAAATCAGAACAACCAACTGGAACAGTATATAAAGATAACAGACTCTGAAATTTCAAAATTTCAACACAGTTGTACGTTCAAACAGGGGCATGCGAATGATTCATGGAGGTGGTGAGCGCATTCACTTCCTTTATTACTGCCAAGCAAGTTTTGGATTTAAGAATGAAAGATGATGCGGCAGATAAGGATAGTACTGTTTTGAGGACATTTTGCAGAATTTTGCTGGAATCAGGTCAGCATGACACTCAAGGTTTTATAATATTATTTAGTTCTAGAGCAATGCCAGCTGTATAAATAGACATTTGTTCAAGTGATTTAACTTTTGTTTCTAGCAAAAAAGCTGGGTTATGAGATGATTTTTTAGGTTATTTATTTCTAAACATATCAGCAAATGTTCAGGTTTCATTTTAGGAAGACCTAGCACATTTACACCCCCTACTAATTTAATTGGAGGTGTTTTTGAAGAACTGTATAAAACTGATTTTATTAAGCATTTTTATAAAAAATAAAAACAAGTGCAGAAAAATATTTGTTAATGTCTCAGACAGTGAAAGAAAAACTTTGTATGTTTTGGCCAATGATGACTTTATACAGATAATGATAGCAAAGATATCAGATAGAGGGTTCTAGAACTGTGATGGGTAAAATGAAGTATAGTAAGAATATGTTGAATATTTAGGTAAAGAAACCCAGTACAAAAAAGTGACTAGAAGTGAGATGTATTCATGCTATTTGTCCATTGGCTCCTTACTGACAGATTTATTGCAGGAAGGGGTGTTGGCACAAAATGTGGTGGATTTTCTTAAGGTAACCAACCACAGATTAACAGTAATATCTAGAATACTAAACATCCAGAAAAACTTGAATAATCCAATCTCTCAAATGTCAGTAGCAGGAAAGGGGTCAAAATAGAGCAGATTGCTGTTTTTTTAGAATATTATTTAAAATGTATTCTTGATAAAATATCTTATTTGGTGAAAGATGCTTATGATTATCAGAATCAGCTGTGATATCATTGTATATGGTCATTCCTAAACAAGAAGGGACAGAACTGGTGAGACAGTTTTTAGATGTGTTTGATGAAGATTTTAATTACAGTGTGGATTTCCTTTGTGTACCATTGGACATTATTTTAAGTAACAACTTTTTTATGCTTGAAAATGATGTTGCCAGTAAAGTACGGGAATGACCGTGGGGGCTTTGATGGTCCCAGCTTGTGCAAATTTATTTAAGACAGCATGGTAAGATATGGCTAGTTTTTTAAATTCCCATTTCTATAAGCATTCTATTTATTCTACACATTTTATTGATGATGTTTTTATTGTATGGGATGCTTCAAATGATAAATTAACAGAGTTTTATGACTATATTAAATGTCAGAATGACTGTATGGGGGTTGAGATGCAATATAATACAGTGGAAATAAATTATCTGCATGTGATTATTTACAAACATCTAATTCAGATGTATGCAAAGATTTAAAAAAGCAAATAAGAAACAATATTTATTTATCTATTTATTTATTTATTTATTTTTAATTTCATTTCATTTATTAACCAGGGAAGTCTGATTAGATGTAGAACCCCATTTCAGGGCTGTCCTGGGGAGAAAAGCTACTTTGGGAAACATTAATACAAATACAATGTAAATTAATGCAAGTAAATTAAACATTAGTATCATCTTTGGCAATGCAGTATTACAAAATGATACACAGTAGCATATTGAATCAGTTCACATTAAATGAAAGCATATAGAACAAAAGTGTACATCTACACTAGTTCAATCAGTTTGAATGGTACAGTGGTGCAGCGGTAGCATTGTCGCCTCACAGCAAGAGGTTCTCTTGTTTGATTCCCAGCTGGTGTGCCTTCTGTGTGGAGTCTGCATGTTCTCCCTGTATTTGTATGGGTTTCCTCCCACTTTACAAAGACATGCATCTAGAGTGTTTTTCCCTGGGCCTCCACTGAAAATTGTCTTTGTTCCAAGTTGGACTTTCCTGGTAAACAAATGTTAAATAATAAAATTAAAAAAAAAATCACACTGATACAATACATATACAGTGCTACAATCACATAACATGTTCAAGTGGAATATACTACCTATAAACATTTGTTGGGGAGCAGCCATAAACATGGAAATGCATGCATAAGAATATACAAACCTGTATTAAACTGTAAGTTATTCAAGTTGTTCAGGTTGCATTTGGGAAATGTACCCTTATAGTGGTAAGTTAAAGGTATAACAATGTTAGTTTTGGACAGTAATGTTAAGAAAGAAAAAAGTAATTTTGTATATTCTAAAGTGATATATATATATATATATATATATAGAGAGAGAGAGAGAGAGAGAGAGTTGAACAATGTTCTATGTACTGCCACACCCACACATATTTAAATATACTAATTCTGAGATTGTACAACCTAGGTCTCAAATCTCATGGAAAAAATGTGCTTATTCTTCAAGCAAATACAGAAATTGATTACAAACAATCAGCTACTCCCTTGTTACTAGTATACCGTATAATACTCATTCTACATCCTTTAGAAAATGTTATGATGAATTCATTAGTCATTATCAGTTTGTTATACATTCTTGAAATGGATTTATTTACAGCCATTATGGTTATGACTAGTGATCCATTAGTAATCAACAATGTTTCAGTTAGGTGAAATGATTTTCCTATGCTTGGGTTCAGTCATTCCAAAATATGTTACTCTTCCTCAATTTTCTGATTTCAAGAAGTATATCTAAAAAATGTCTAAAAACACAAAGCAATTGTCTTTCTACAAGCAGCCCCCACACTCTCTAAACATATACATACCAACTCTACAGTCACACAACAGTAGGGAAAAGTAAAAAGAAAACACTGCAGTACACTGCCAGCATTCAAATATGAGTCTGTGCAGTTTCAAAAAATCATGACTAAAATTAAATAGAAGAAAAGCTACTGAACAAGCCTGTTCTTGTCAGAGTATAGGTATGCCATTACATAACACATAAAAGTTACTGATGGTGAGAAGCCAGATTCTGACTACTGTCATTACAGCTGCAGAATGCAAATTATGAATTGTTTATATATTGCACTTTTATTTTGCTGACCGTTATGGCACAGCAATCATAAGAGTTACATGAGTACTATGTTATTTGATATACAGTGTAGAAGATGCTCACAGTACATGTATATGTATATATTTAGTATATTATGGTGCGTCCTGCATGTTGGTCATATTGCATTTAATTGCATAACCTATGGAGTAGACGGGCATCATCCTCCCAAATTAACTGATGAAAAAAAGGTTAATGGTCAACTACTGCTCATGACATATCAAGTGCACTGCAAATTATGAAACAGAATGAAATGATGATCAAATCTTTCATATTAATGGTGCTTTTTTCAGAATGTTGTAATCAGAACATCTTAGCAATTGTACTGCATTTCAGCAGGGATACAGACATTTTATCATAAATGTGCAGGAGCATTACGTGATACTTCCAGGGCTAGTGCAGTTGTCAGGAAGATGCTATGGTTTCACCAGTGTTATCACAAGTCAGAGTACTGTTTGAAATGGAGCTGTCAGCCATCAGACAGGAACAGAACTACTGCATAGGTATTCTTCCCCCAAGCATTGCATTCGTGTAGGACAAAATGATAACAAACTTTGCATAGTATTTCAACACATAGCAATTTATCAGCTCAGAGGATCTGATGTCTCATCTGTGCCATTATCATATATCCAGTAGCAGTATATTGTTCACGTGCCATACAGATATACTGTAGCAGTACATTATGCTAGACTGATGACATTCCATTGTATTATTATCAGGGAGTGCTACACATGTCATATAGATGATATGTCTTTAATCAGGCATTATAATAGGGCAGACTGATTACTGCCCATTGCATTACTATATATAT